>NC_051159.1:36344067-36381750 GCF_013339745.2 Dermacentor silvarum | reverse complement strand
TTCTGGAACTTTATGGGTTTAAGGTTCTTATAAACTTGGGCCAACATGCGCGCACTGGAGCCCTCGTGTACAAGCTGTTCCTGAAATGGAAGTACGCGCTCGCAATCTTCCATCACACACGAAAATATTAAATATAACCGTGACTGTCAGCTGGCATCTGATAATTTTCTCCAAACATTTTCAGGAAACGCTCCCAATGTGATCGATCAGCTGGACCAGGGCAGGCAAAGTAAAATAAGAGGAATCAGAAGAAAGTTAACGGCCTATTAAATTTGAGACCGTTCTTTTTTGCGGGCGGTAAGGTCTGGCTCCCCGTGGCGATAGGGACACTGGTCCTATGGATTTAAGCAAAGCCCCCGCTGAAAATACTGGTATTTCCAGTGCGCTTCTTCGCATGCGAGCTGATTGTGGAGATACATATCTGAAGAACCAATTGGAAAGTTGCCCCAGTAATGCCTCATATTTAAACCAGATGTACGAAAACAGATTATATAAATTTGTGGTGAAATTATCAAAGAAAGCCTAGATGCAAAAGTGAACGCTGCAGGCTGCTTCTCCGTACTTGCTGACGAAACGACGGATATTGCTGGAATCGAACAGCTTACTGTTTGGTCTAGGTACCTAAACAAGGATGTCAACGATATCGAAGAAGTGTTTTTAGGTTTTAGCACAGGAATAGATGCCCTCTCTTATTGAGACTGCAGGTTATATGAACATGTGTACAAACTGTTGCAGATTCTAGTCACCTTTCCAGTGCCACTGCCAGCGCAGAGAGTTTCAAACATGATATTACTAAAAAACTACTTGCGCTCTACAATGTCTGAGGAACGCATGGTTATGCTGGCGCTTCTATACACCCACAGAGACGTCACCATCAACGTGTGCGAAGTTATTGAACGCTTCGCTAAACTTCCCCGCCGAGTGAAGCTTATCGTTTAGATAGCGAAGCAGCAAAAATCAATGCATGTAAAAATATCTGTTCCTTCACGTTCCTATATAAGCTCGTAATTATGAAAACGTATGACTGTTCATTAGCTTTTCAAACCACAGAAATGTTCGCCGTTTATTGTAACAGTTAGCATCATAATCAAAATTATCATGCGAATACAAAAATTACGAGGACATCAACAACCAATTTCGACCGACCTTGCTCATTGAAAGCCCGGCCCACGCGGCGTTTCCCAAAAACGCACTCGGATGTTGGGTAAATCAACTTGCCGCATCATCTGTGGCTTTCGTTTGTCCTTTTCTTTCCTTTTTAGCTACATGCTTTTACTTCTTTTTGAAACTAAGCAATACCCTTGTTTAATTTTGGGTGCAGAATAATTGTTGCCACTGTGCAGGCAATTGAAATACGCATTTTCGTATTGATTTCTGCATTCTTTTTCTATTATTCTAGTCACATGGTGCTGTCGCGACCGCAGCATGGCCCAATGCATATCACGATTTCTGCGATCATAGTTTTGTTCTTGCCTGGATAATCTGTCTTTATACTCGTATGTGTGAAGTTTACTATCTGTAACTGCGCAACAAGCTTATTTGTCTTGTTTGAAGCATTATATACAGTGGCGTTTGCATAGATACGTAGATTTATTGTAGACTTATACGTATGTTTAAATATCTTGTTGCGAGGTTTTGTGTATACAAGCAGTGAACTTGGTTTCCAGCGACACTTTTTTGCCGTTTGTCTTCGCATTTGTATATTCCATTCTATCTTCGCATTTCTAATGTATATGCTGCGGAACTTCTGCTTTTTATATGTACTCACTGTTGCGACTAGAATTTTGGTGCAATTACAATATACGACCGGTAACAGCTGCTCCTGCGCAATCCATTGCAACGAAGGACATCGTCATTGAGGTTTTTCCCTGACCGTTGCATATGTACAAAAGTGTAAACACGGTTGCGGAATGACAAAGATTCATTAAAATATTTGTCCTCAACTTGTTCATTTTATGGCCGTCACGTTTTTCATATCAGCTGCATACACTGCTTTGCTGGTTTCGAACTGACATAGTTCTAAAATTCGCGGGATATTTTGTTTACTTATCAAATAGACAAAACAAAAACGCGGAAGCATTGATATCAGCTATTTCTGCCAGAATTTTTGGGACATACGAATATATTCTTCTATGAAAAAAATACATATTTTACTTGTTTTGACCGTACGTAGCATTCAATGATTCGTGTGCAGCATCTAATATACAATGGCATTGGCAATGGTAATGCGGTTATTATTCATGTGTTTGATCCCTCGACAACTCCTGTAAGGAGGAGGCCGCGCTGCAACTTGAGCCCCCCCCAAACAAAATTTCTGGCTACGCCACTGGTAATCGGAGATTGCAGGAAGAGGCCTTCGTCCCGCAGAGCACATAAATATATGATGATGATGATGATGATGATGATGATGATGATGATGATGATGATGATGATGATGATAAATGTTACGAACAGGAATACGGTGCCGGAGAAAGGCTGACATGGGCCACGTTTCGATAGGCCTACCTATGGATCTTCATCAAACGCGGCCTTGTCACCCTCGGCATCTTAAGTTTTTTTTACCACAGTGTGCCACGCCATCTGTCGGCCCCCTTCTTGATGTTGGATCATAATGATATCGGGTTTTTCACACGTAATACCCCATAATATTTTTTTAATCGTGCAACATGTTTAAAAAGCAACGAGATACAAAGAAAACCAGCAGACTAGGCTGTGAGCTGACTTCTTGAAACAGTAGTGACTCCCTCAACTTGTATTATATAAGCCGCGGTGGCTTAGCGGTCATGTCGTTGTGCTGCTAAGCACTAGGTCGTGGGTTCGATTCCCGACCTTGACGGCCGCATTTTGATGGGCCTTAAAAGCTGAAACGATCGTGTATTTAGACTTAGATGCACGTTATAGCGAACCCCAGCCGGTCAAAATTAATCCGAAGTTTCCCACTTCGGCAAGCCTCATTGGCACGGTTTTGGCAGGTTAAATTCATGAATCTAGTTAAAATTGAAGTTTCCCTCAACTCCTTTCAATGTCCCAATGTTTCATGCAAAAATACCGCAATGCTGCGCAAACAGCATTGAACAACGACAACACAGATGACTACGGCACTACAGCAACGACACTACAACAACGGAGGCATGAAGACGACGTCGCGGTGTCAAAGAACTCACGGACGGACGGACGAAGCTAATCCACTTTTGAGCTCTTAAAGCAGTACTCATATCCTGGAAGGTGTGGCAACTCTGTCCCGCGCTCCTCGGACGTAAATGGATGAGACTAGCAAGCCGGGAGGTTTGGAAACATTTTAATTTGACTTAAAGTTCCGTCTCGAAATGCCAGAGCTGGCATTATCGATATTTGCATGTGATCACGAAACAGAGATACATTTGCTGACGGCTGGTAGTAATAAGACTAGGCGTGATGACATCGCTGAATAAAAAATAAAAATAAAAAAAGGAGAGGGCTGCACGCTCTTTTCCTTTTTTGTCCGCTAGACGATAGCGATGCCACGCTTCGTTCACATGAATATCAAGATGGCGCGAAAGATGCTGAAACAAACAAGCAAACGAACAAATAAACAAACAAACAAACAAAAAACGATTGTTGTTGTGACGTTGCTCTTTAAAAAATTACTATTGATTTTTGTTTACATATCGTAGGGGAATGTTGAACCAATATTTTTCCCATGATGTCACCACAGCTTACAAAACATATATTCGACAGTGCTGCTGTTGAGCATTTCTGAACCACAAGGTTACTGACGACACTGCTGATTTATTGTTTTGGAATTATTGGCGTTCAGTGTATATTACCAGGCGTACTTATATTTTCCAGTGACATCTTTCACCGGCTAACATATGGTAAGGGCTCAGCGCAAGAGGCGCCTTTCTGTATCAGAAGTTTCTCGAATGTTATCGCTGATTCTATCTGGTGTTTACGTTGTCGCCGAGACTTGTGTAATCCGATCGTGTGCGCGACGCGAGTGGTAGCGTACGTTGTAGAACTTACGCGAGAACCACAGATTATGCTTTCGACGAGCGTCCTCGCCGCTATCATTGAACTGCGTGTTACTTCTTTTTCTGGGCACACGTTCACCAAATAAACAGTTATGTACCCGACGCGATGGCCCAGTTAGCTAAGGCGTTGCGCTGCTGAGCACGAGGTCGCGGGATCGAATCCCGGCCCCGGCGGCCGCATTTCGATGAAGGCGAAATACCAAAACGCCCGTGTGCTTGCGTTGTAGTGCAGGTTAAAGAACCCCAGGTGGTCAAAATTAATTCGGAGCCTTCCACTACGGCGTGCCTCATAATCAGAACTGGTTTTGGCACGTAAAACCCCAGAAAGAAGAAGAACAGTTAGGTTCGTGATTTGCGTTGTGCCACTGTGGTTCTTCACCGTCACAACAACGTGACGACATATAGGGTAGGGTATCCTAGCTAACGTTAGCAAAGTTGTTGAAATAAAAAAATATATTCAAAAGACACGATGCAAGATACAAATTTATGGCCTACGGTGTTCGGTCGTTACAAGCCTCACAACCGAACACCGTAGGTCTTAAAATCATGTCTCGCACCGCGTTTCTTAAATGTTTGTTTTCTTTGAACAGCTTGGCTAACGTTAGCTGGGATATACACGCGATATAAACTGGGAAAACATATAAATGAGACTGCTTCTAGAAGCTGTCTACTACAAGCTGAAACAAAGCCAAGATGGCGGAAAGACCATCTTTACAACCTTCGTTCTCTTCGACACAGTGATCAACGTCATCTCTGTCACATTGCTCGCAGTCCCGTGACAATATGTATGTGTGCGTGTGTGTGTGAGCCTGAAGACTATCTGAACCGAATGCCTTGTTTTTTGTTAGATACAACCACACGGAGTCGGCAGGCAATGAAGCAACAATCAAAAGCTAGAGCATTATGCTACCTCGATCTGGTGCATCACGCACCTGCGGTGATATCTCAACAGGTTTTGAGCTTACAAAACAATTACTTAATGATCTTGTTCAGCACTCATGAACAAAAAAGTATGCGACATCATTATGTTGCCGAATTGTTGTGCAATTATTAAATGTATGTGTGCATGTGTGGTATGGAGAAAAATAGCTGGAACGAGCTTCTTTTGTCTCGCTCGTTTGTTTGTTTTGTATTTTTTCTCCGCTTCACTACAGCGGCCGAAGAAACGCCGTTACACGGCGCTACCTCTGGCGAACGTGTTGTCTCCCGTCTGCCGAGCCTAATTACCTCGAACCACACCACCTATCTCAGCACCTAAGCCCGTCAGCCGCCACGAAGAACGCTAGGGTAACCTCTGCAGTAACCGCAGCAACGCGAACAAGTAAACTCCGCGTATATAGGCAAATGCGGCCATGTACCGCAGCATCAAAACCCACCCTACTCCACAAAGAAAGCTCCATTTTAGTATAATACTGGTCCGTAAAGTGCCTTGGGGCAGGCATAACGCTTGTACCGCCGAGAACGTGCGCCAATAACTGAGATGAGATATATCATCAAAGTATCCATTTGCCAGGCACGGTAACACAACGCCAGCCTACAGCGTCGATACAACAGCCTACCTCAAGCATCCGCTGCAACGAGATATCTGGTTGCAAAGAAACATGATGCCGCTGAGGTTATCGACCTTTCTTTTTATTTCATGCATATTCTATCTCGTGATTACGAACGCATAGCATGCACGTGCGTATTCTCCCTCCACGCACTTCCTGTCGCGCCATCCTTTGTTGCGAGAAAAGAAATAACGCGCAAGAGAGTAAGTTTGTGAGCTTTTATCATGAGTAAGCGCGCTTGGAAGCTTCAAGCATGGTTAACCAGTAAGGTTTACATAATTTACTGGCAACAACATCAGTAGAAATCTATAAATCTTTTGACAGGCTTTTTAGTGCCTTATTTTGTATGAAATCGCGCGGTTCCTGCTATTCAGCGGCAGTTATACTGAAACGATGTCATGTTCTCACACGAGCGCGAATCGTTGGTCTTCGCTCTTGGTTTTTAATGCGAAAGCATTATATGCCCCATTGCGCGAAAATCCAGCGTTGTCGTCGGTGGCGTGACCGAAAGATGGTGCCAAAATTGGCCGACGGAGCGAAGAGGAAAAACACGCCAAAGACGCTCGGATTGGAGTCAGATTTGTCGGGTAGGTTTCTGCAAACACAGTGAATTAATGGAATTGAAAAGAAAATTCGGTACATTTTGGTCTGGGTGGGAATCGAACTCAGGCCTTCGAGGCGTGCGACGAGCACGCTTCCCAGATGCCACGGTGGCTGCACGGTTATTGCTGACTTAAGTTGTGCCTAGTGCGCGCGTCATTTCACATGTCACGTCACTGCTTCCGTCACTACCCCTCACGTGTCACTTGCTATTCGGATTTTATAGGTGCTGTGTCTACTACGATGGACTCTCGAGGCCAAATCATGAGTGTATATAATGAGGTGTGCCTAGTGCGTGCGTCATTGCAAACGTTCCGTTGCTGCCTCCCGCGCGTCGCTCGATCTTAGGATTTCATCGGTGCTGTGTCTACTGGGATGCTCGCCGAAGCGTCCACCTCAGCGGCAGCTGTGAAACTTGGAAGCCCACGGAAGCACACTTCAAAAAACGAAGCAATGGAACACACACAAAAAAAAAATTCATCGTTCTGCAGAAAAATGGCACGAATGTTTCCGGTCTGTGTACAGCGTATACGCAAACACACACGCCGATTCAGCAGAAAGAATTTTAATGCGTGTCGAAAACAGAAATCATAGAAATTTAACCCAAGCGATTATAATACTTTCGTATTCCCGCACGTAAGCAGTCTTAAGTGTCCCTGCTGAATTTTTATTGTGAACTTCCTTGAGTGTCATGATTCGCTGACACCACGAACGCATCTCTGAAAAGGGCGCCAAGCAGCACGTGCCTGAATTATGGAGCCATATGCAAGTAAGTTTCCGTGGATAAGCTGGTGCGGTGATCGACAATTAGGCCTAGAACGAGAACTTTTTCTGTGTGGTTATGACTACCAAGGCTGCGGCTTGCGTGCAGGGCTCGCTTAGCAATTTGCTGCTTTCTGCCAAGCAGCAGGCATTGGCGCAATAACCTTGATTTGAAATTAACCTTCTCTCGATTTGTGAATTTTGTCCCCTACAGGCCTGTCATGTCTTTGAAAGTAAGTCTAGAATTCCCCCGTGGCATTCTGTGGGCGCTATAACGTAAAATGGTTCCAAGCTGTTTTGATTCCACTTTCTGCAATCAGCCTCCACGATTGGTCAAAACATTTCCGGGGCACTCCCAACTTCGCCTGTCTCTCACGCGACGTCACGAAAACCGCGATAGCTGCCCATCAGATATAACGTGTACACACTGATTATGCATGATTAAACCGCACAAAAGAAAAATAATTATTCCAGATTCGGCGCCTTTTCACCATTAGCCCTCTGCTATTGGTTCAATGTTTTCTGGCTATGCCCACTTCGCCTGTCTGCCACGCGACCTCACAAAACCGCGAAAACTCACCACGTCAAAGTGACATTTACGCGAAAAAAATGCATTAATATGCCGAACAAAACTGAATTTTTTTCTGAATAGCCACAGACTGCCCCGTTATGAAAGGAATAGAAGATGGCTGCCCGCCGATCGCTCAGGCCCTCTCTACTCGCATTTGCCGGTGAGCATGTATTTATTTGCGCATGATAAACCTTCCTGCGTGGCAGTAAAACGTTATCGAGCCCTTTCGGCACGTATACGACATCGCTCTGCCAACTCTTTTTGGTGAGGATCTGTTTTAGCGGCATTCTTAACCTTCCGCTGCACGCCGCCGCGATTTTCGACCAGCCGCGGCAAGCTAAGTAAGGCGAAGCGGACCATTCGGAGGAGCCGGCACCACCCTCTTCATGCAGTTATCTATTTTCACTGTGCTGGCTCGGCCCCATCGAAACCTTCTACACTAGAGCGTGCTCCTCGCCTCTTGTCAGCCAATTAGATAAGGAAAACCGCTGAGTGTAGACAATATTATTGGTTTTGAAAGCGAACAAAGGTGGCCTCCTATAAACGAGGAGAGTGTTTGATTGGGTTGTTCAGACAACGCTGCGGGTCACCGCCCGATGCTTGCGTCGGTGGTTACGTAAATTTGATGTCAGGAGTTTGGAATCAAAACAGTTTGGAATCATTTTACGTTATAGCGCCCCTGTATTTGAACATTAAAAATGTGCGCTGAACTTCGTTTTTTTTTTCTTAGAAGAGCGGCATTGCGTATATATTGCAGGTTCCTCTATTGACGCGTTTAAGTAGTATGTGATTGCTTAATTACTGTGGTGTATAGGATTAAGCGGACCTAACAGAAATATATAACACCATTTCCTTTCCCATTCGAAGGTGCGATTTATTGCTTCTATCTGAATGGAACATGTTCCTTAATAGTCTTCATTGCCTTCTATGTTCGAGTACATGTGCTACTGTGCTTAATACTAGCGGTGTGTCCCACGTAATGAGTTTCCATAAGTTGCGATATAGTTCGTGTGCTCTATTTATTAGGCCGTTAGGATAAATTAGCGAATGAGGAAATCATTATAGCGACGTAGAACTGGTTTGTGGCCAACTGCGTTGTACTAACCTAACCAAAGCTTTGTCGACCGAGCGCCGACCACCCATTCGTCACTTGTACACTTCCGTGGTCTCCATCTCCCGCGACATGTTGGCCCTCGTGTGGTCTCCGTCTCCGGCAAGCCTGCCCAACTAGCACCGTGCATCATGCCCTCTTCTATCAGTGATGTTCCGTGCAGGGAATTTTCCCTGTTTATGGGAATTTGGGGCCACAGTTTTGAAAGAAAGGCAAAAAGGGGCAATCATTGCGATATTGCATGTAACTTTAAGATTGATGAAGTAAATATTAGAATTATGCCAATGAGCAGGCCATCACTTTGACGTCTACAGCACCCCCTTTTCAGTGCACGGGCCAAACTTGGAGTGGGTCGCTTCAAGTTCTCATAGCCTTTGAATAGCTGGTGCGCTGTTGGGTAGAAAACGTGAGCTAGTTTGCTGCGTAAATATCCAATAACATGACTTACTGACAATCGCTAAAAAGCTGTGGTGGTAGTTGATGCTGGAGCTCTGTATACGGGGAAGAAGATATGTGTGGAACCGACCGACATTATATAGAAATTGAGTTCTCATATGCTGTCCGACCGACATGTTCAATAAACTCCAATGTTCTTAAATATCGACATCTCTTAAAATCTCTTAAATATCGAAACATCGACATATCTCCACCTAGCGGGATCGGTCGCTGTTTTAAAGAAATCTCAATTCGATCTTAACAAAACCAAAATGTGGTTTCAATGATGGGTCAATGACCGCTAAAGAAATATTCAACAGAGTTATAGCCCAATGGACTTCCAACAAGTTTTGTGGGCCCAATGCTCAAGTGGTCTCAACACTTACCGCAATGATAATGTAACAAACGCCGATGTTCTGCCAATGTTGTGTCAGTGGTGGCTCAACAAACATTCAAAAGAGTCACGGCACAATTGATTTTCAAACAATTTTGAGTTGCCAATATACAAAACGCCTCGAGACTTACATTAATGATATTTCACCAAAATCATAATCTGTTGTCAATACAATTAGTCAACAATGACCGATGATATTTCAATATGTTCTGAATCATTTTTGTAAGGGCAGCAAGGATACGGCAGCAGATAGAACTTGCCCTGCGTTCACAGAATTGTAAAAACACGGTTGCAGACTTTTACAGTCAGCAGAAGGAAATTATCCGACGCGGTTGCTACATGTGTTGACCACCTCAAATCTTCTTACTGTAACATAAAGTTTTTTTTTCGTCAGGATCAGAATGAAATTCATCGAAGTTCAGAATTATTAAGGCAGTTCCCACTGCTTTCTTTCTTTCTTTCTTTCTTTCTTTCTCTCTTTCTTTCTTTCCTTCTTTCTTTCTTTCTTCCTTCTTTCTTTCTTTCTTCTTTTCTCTTGCTGACTGGAATTGTGTTTTGTAGCCGGCTTCTGTATAAAAGGTGCCAGTACGCCCTTAAATTCATTTAATATAAAAATAAAAATGTAAAAGTGTGATGATATTAAATGATGTCGCAGAGAAAGTGATTGTTATGGAGCCTCCAAACACCCACACCAAGCAAACTCCCAATTTGTTAAACGCACTAAAAGAAAGACCGGCCTTTTTAAAAATAATACTGTAATATTACTGTTTCGGCGGGACGAAGAGATTAATTACAGATATTGAACTTCAACAATGGGGAGGGACAGAAGCTTCAGGCAGCCAAAGTCACAAATATTTTTGTGAATTCGTAAGGGATGTTTTCGATTGGCTGACTGCCTTCGCTGATTACATTTTCAGCATCAGGACCGGCTTGAATGGACTTACGAACAAATCTAGCGTAAGAGGTTTTTGTGAATACCGGCCCAGATCATGTAGGATGAAGTCAGTCCGAACAATGCGAAGAATATTACCAGGTCACTTGATGGGGCTAAAAGTGAATGCCATTGTTGCGCCTGACGCCTCTCGAATTGCAGCAAAACCTGATATTCAAATGTTCTTTCTTCTGCTTTTGTCTGGTCGCTATCTCTAAGGTGTCCTTGTTTCATAAGTTTTTGGCACGAGTTTCTGGTGGTTATTTTGGTCCTACGAAAAGTGAATTCATCTGTCTCTATATTTGTTATAGTAACGTATTATTTGTCATTACGTTCATCTATTATTCAAACGGTGGTTCACAACTGTTACACATATTTAATTCTCCGGTACCCTGTCGCTTCACCCTAATTAGATTGGTCTGATGTCGGATCATAAAGGATTAGTTATGAATCAAATAGCAAATAGCTTCGCGGGCCTGTTCTTTCGGTACTTCTTGCATCAGCTTTCATAAACTGTTGCTAGGTTGAAGAGGCACGCTTATATGCAAGACCCCTTGAATGCATTATTAACAAGTTTATCTGAGTATGGACATATCGAATTATCGAATTGATTGTCGAATTGAACTCATCTTTACAAAATTGGCGCTGTCGAGCAGCTTTGTTGAACTATTCTTTTCATAGAACTGGTCTGGCGCCCTCCCGACGCTGTGCCCATTATGAGGCGATAAATCCTTTATTATTAGGATGCTGCCGTTTTTGTTTATTAAAAATATTTTAGACAGATAAGTTCACTGTATGAGAATGAATCTTTCGATTAAGAATTAAGCCATTTCCACGCTTGTGAAATCTGATGAAACAGCGGAGCTCTGCTAGCGTGGGTGAAGAGCGTAGTGGGTATGACGCTCGCTTTCGGAACGTGTGTACCCGGATTCAAACCCCGCTTTTCCTTCTTTCTCTCTCTGGGTTTCTTTTTTCTCTCTCTCTCGCTCTCATTCTCTCTTTCTCTCGCCCACAGCAAGTTGTGTTACAATCGTCGATACAACGCAATCATATGGTTCACATAAATTGATGTTGTGCAAGCGTGGGTGTGTAACCTAGTGGTTATGAAGCTCTCCTTCGGACCGTGGGTACCCGGACTCGAATACTGCTTCGCCAAGAAAGTTTATTTTATTTATTTCTCTCGCTCTCTGTCCGTCTCTCTTTCTCTCTCTGCACCTTCTCTCCTCATTTCACACGCTCTCTACTTCGCTCGAAACTGCGAACACCATGTTGAATAATATGCTCCGAAAAAGAAGAGAAGACGACGAAGCCAGAAGCGAGCGTGGACTAGAGCGCGCGCTCACATTTTTTAGGCTTTTTTCGCAAGCGTCGAATAAACAAGACGTTCTCTACTTCGGCTCCGCTTCCTGGTTTTTCAACAGTATGGTGCCGTGACCAGGAACAGATCTGCAGTTGAAGAACCCTGACGATGAAGCGAGCTACCTGAAGAGGACGACCGACCGACGCGATCAACGCGACGACGCTGCGACAGAATCGAAGAACGATCCACGTCATCACGAGGCCTACGATTCCCGACGTGGCGACATGGAAAGACTACGACGGAAGCGTGCTACCGTTCGAGCGGCGGTCACCAGGATCATCAACATGACAACTCTTATGCAGACGGAACCAACACCCTCTGGTGAGCTGACCGACCATCTTAACCTATTGAAGATAAAGGAAGCTATGCTTACGGACCTTGATAACCAAGTAGAAGAGCATGTTACCGATGATAACCTTGAGGATGAGCTTCAAAGTGTCGGACAGTACCAGGAATCTATCGTCCTCGCGAAATCTCGCGCTGAACGCATTTTATCCGCTCTGCAAACAACGAATACGCACGCATCTCACGATGACTTTCATCAAGCGCGCGTACACGTTAAGCTACCTAAGCTCGATGTGCCGAAGTTTCACGGTGACCCCATTAAATGGCCAGAAATACTGTTGAAAAACCAGGAAGCGGAGCCGAAGTAGAGAACGTCTTGTTTATTCGACGCTTGCGAAAAAAGCCTAAAAAATGTGAGCGCGCGCTCTAGTCCACGCTCGCTTCTGGCTTCGTCGTCTTCTCTTCTTTTTCGGAGCATATTATTCAACAGCTCCCGGCCGAACAATTTGCGTGTGCTTGCTTCCTTTCAAGACGGAGCTTGTCCAGCCGATTCTAGGTGATACAGCATCTGTATCGGTCTCCGCAACGTGTTTCCACTAGAAGTGCGCACTTTGCATGAGCGAACTTTGCCGTCGCTGCCCGGAAATAATTCTGTCACTTGTCCCATCTTCCACAATTGTCTTGGCGAGTTTAATTCTTTTATCAGTACTATGTCTCCAAGCTTCACTGATTCTGAGTGTCTAGTTTCATTAATGTGAGCTGAACGAAGTTCTTGGAGGTACTCTCGTCGCCACCGGTTCCAGAGATTGTTTAACACATGTTCTCTGTGTTTCCATCTTCGTTGAAGTAATTCGCGTGACGACGGTGTCTCTTTTGATGCTGTGCTCGACAAGTCTGGAGGAAGCATAGTCAATCTTTGTCCTATGAGGAAATGACTTGGCGTAAGCGGCGTTGGTTCAGAGGCTTCTGCATACACAAATGTTATCGGTCGTGAATTTATCATCGCTTCAACTTGATAGAGCGTGGTCGAAAGTTCTTCATAGTTGAAGAAATTATTTCCCAGTGTTTTCTTCAATGTAGACTTCACAGATATAATGAGTCGTTCCCAGAATCCTCCCCACCAGGGAGCTTGTTCTGTGATAAATTTCCAAACAATCCTGTGACTTCCGAAATACGATTGTACTTCCTGTGATTTCATTAATTCATAAAGTCGCTGGATCTCCCTTGAGGCCTTTCTAAATGTCTTGGCGTTGTCGGAATATACAATCTTACAAATTCCTCGTCGTGCCACAAATCGTTTAATGCCAGCAGGAATTTGTCGTAAGTAAGATTGGTGACAAGCTCCAGATGAACCGCTCTGACGACTGCACACGTAAGATGAGTATGTAGCACTTCTTCGTTGGTCCTCCGTTATCCTTGTGTAGAAGCGGTCCGGCAAAATCGATACCACTGACTTCGAAAGGTGGAGAGGGCTGAACACGTTCGGCTGTCAGAGGCGCGAAGGGCTCCGAGTATTGCTTGCAGGAATATCGCCGGCAGACTGTGCATTCGTGAATGACTTTCTTTACAACCTGTCTGGCCCTCAGTATCCAGAAGTTTTCTATCAGTTAAGGTAAAAGGAAACTGAGGCCAGCGTGTAAAAGTCGTTGGTGTTCCTTCTTGACCAACAATTTTGTGAATGTGTCTGAAGCAGGAAGCAGAATGGGGTGCTTGGAACTTTCCCGAAGGTTGCTGAACTGAAGGCGACCGCCCAAGCGAAGAAGCCCTAATTCGTCGTGATATGGTCTGAACCGCTGGAGTGTAATGTCCATTCTGCTGACATCCGGTCCAAATACTTTATCTTGCGTTCGACATATCCAATAAATTTCAGCCTCTTGTACTTCAGTTACGTCTAAAGGTCCCTTCTTTCTGGCGTCTGCGTACCTGCAATTTTTAGTAAATCGTTGTATCCATGCAGTTATACGCATCAGTCGGTTATAAGAGCTGTAGTCGTCGATGTTTACAATCGTAAGCACTGGTCGAGCTGTTGCTTTCAAACACGTAGTTTCCTCTTCTAGGCCGACTGTATACTGAATTGCTGCGGCTGTACAGGTAGTTTTTTCTATTTCGACTATATCCTCGATGTAGCAAGGCTCGTCGAAAGTCGTCTCAGTGTAAAGAAAGTTTGGTCCTTTCCACCAAATCGAACTTTGCAAGATTTGCTCCGCAGTGGTTCCTCTAGACAGTAAATCGGCTGGATTTTGATCACCCGGACAATGTCTCCACATGTTCAAATTGGTTAGGGAGAGTATCTGTGCAACTCGATTTGCTACGAACTGTTCCCAGCGTTTCGTTGAACGGCGTAGCCAATGAATCACGATCATAGAATCTGTCCACATAACTGTTTCAACGCCCTCTAGGTTTAGGGCACGTTTCACTGTTGCAGTTAGTCGAGCTGCAACGAGGGCTCCCATCAGTTCTAATCGTGGCAAAGTTATCTTTTGTAGAGGTGCGACTCTCGACTTGGCTAGCAGAAGCTGAACTGTTTTGTCTCCCTTGATGTCTCGTATCTGAAGGTAAAGCACGGCGCCGTACGCAACTGGGCTAGCGTCACTGAAGGCGTGGATGGTAACCTGCACATTCTTGTCCAGGAGGAATTGACCAAAATGTCTCTTAACTTCCAGCTGATGAACAGTTCTGAGGCCTTTAGTCCACGCTCTCCACTCAATAAGAAGGCACTCAGGAAGTGGCGCATCCCAGGTGTATTTCTCTAACCACAGCCTTTGTATAAATAACTTGACTACCAGCACGAAAGGCGCTAAGAATCCAAAAGGATCGTACATGAGTGAGGCGAAGCTTAAGATCTGTCTTTTCGTAACCTTTTGCTCGCTCAATGATTCAAGCATCTTCGTTAGTGATGGCTTTAAGATGTCTTTGTCGGTATCCCAAACGAGACCAAGAATCTTCTTTTCGTTTTCTACATCGAACTGTATCCTTTACGTCTCTACTATTGTAAAAGTTTCGTAAGTGTCCATCATTTGTCGTCCACTTTGTTAGATGCATTCCTGCCTCTTTCAAGATACCGAAGCAATCGCTAACGACTTGCTGCGCTTCTTCTTTGTTCTGTGCCCCGATGACCAAGTCATCAACGTAGAAATGATCTTTCAATAGTTTGGCAGTCGAAGGGTATTTGTCTTCTACCAGTTGGAAGTGGTGTCGCAGAGTTGCAGCAAGGAGAAAAGGACTGCTGCAGGCGCCAAAGGGAACCCTTGTCATGCGCAGTTCTTCAATATTGGAAGACCCTTCTTCAAACCAGATGTAACGAAACGCGTCTCGGTCGTGTTCAGCCAGCGACACTTGAAGAAACGCTTTTTCGATGTCGGCGGAAATTCCAATCTTGAAGCTGCGAAACTTCAGCAGTAAGTCGAGGATGTTGGGGTTCAAATTCGGCCCTGTCCACAAGACGTCGTTGAGTGAAGGTGAGTCCGCAGCACGAGAAGAGGCGTCGAATACCACCCGTACTTTCGTTGTAGCTCTGTCGCGTCTCACTACTGCTCGGTGTGGCATATAGTACGTGATATGTTCACTCGCACTGTCCGTTGTGACCTCAGCGAAGTCGTTGCTGTAGTAGCTCCTAATAGCAGTGTCATATTCCTTCTGAAACTCTGGTTCTCGATGTAGCCTTCTCTGCAAGGACTCCAGCCTCTTTAACGCGACATCCCGGTTGTTTTTAAGCTGGGAACAATTGCTGCGCCATGGCAATTCAACTTGATAGCGACCATTGATTCTAATAGTTGATTCCACGAAGTTCTTCAAGACGGATTCGTCATCTTTCGAAAGTCTCTCTTCGTTAGTCAGTCCCAGATGTTCTATTTCTCAGAAAGACCTCAGTTGCTGGGAAACATTGGCTTCCGTTAGGCATATGTTGAAGTTCCTTACGGTTTCCGGCTTGTAGAACTTAGGTGGGCTTCTGGTATCTCCATGAAGTGTCCATCCGATGATAGTTTCGATGGCGGTCAAGGAGTCGTCCAGTCGATGAATTCTTCCGCTGACGAGCTGCCAGTAATAGTCTGCACCTATAAGCACGCTTATTCCAGGCTCAGGCGAGACCTGAATTGCGTTGACGTCAGCCAAAGGTAAGTTCTTGCTTTTCAACTTTTCAAGTACATTTGTCTCTGTCAATGCTGACAAGTCATTGCATATTTCGGGAACTTCTATAGCCTCTACTTCAAGTGAGTTTGAGTCGTACTGGCTATGCAGCTGTGACTCGTACTCTCCGATAATATTTCCGTGGTGCTGAAACGTTTCCAAATCCCGAGATGGTGAGCTGCTCTCTGCTAACACAGTGGCTTTCAGCTTCCTAGACAATTCTTCCGTGATGAAGCTGCGTTGACTGCCACCATCAATCAACATTCTTACAAGGCATTTGCTTCCAGTGCCCAAAGCCCAAACTTGGGCGGTCTGCAGAAGAACAGTGTACTTTAGCGAGTCTGGTGACGAGCTGGAAACAGTTGTCTGTGTTTCTGTATTCTTCTGCTTCCATTTTGGGTCGCACATCGTGGTGATATGTCGCCCCTTGCATTTCGCACAGCTTAGTCTCTTCCAGCTTCGGCAGTCTTTAGCTTTGTGGTATTGTCTACCGCAGCGGAAGCAGCATCCTAATTTGCGTAGTTTCTCTTTTTTCTCGTCTAATGTTAGTTCCGCTGGGCAGACATCCACCGAGTGATTTTTGTCTCCGCACATTATACAACTCTCTGGAGTCAGTTTCACGGTTAACATAGATGCAGAACCTTGGAAATGTTCATTAGATTGTCGTTTTGAGGTTGAGGCTTGTTCTCTCTTGTCAGAAGTCATCATTATAGCCTGTTCCCGGCTTCTTACTTCAAGGCTCAAGAAGTCTAGAAGAACAGACATTTCATCTAGCCTGTCACTAGTAACGCCTGTATCTGTCGAAGACAAGATGCGCTGAGTATAACGGAGTACCATTTCTTGCGGAAGATTTTGTATTATAGCAGTTTTCAGAAGCACTCCATATTCTTTTTCTTCGACGCCAAGGTTATGCAGGGATCTCACGCGAGTCTGCACTTCTTCATGCAACCTTTGAAGCCCTTCGAAATCTTCGCAGGAACGAACTTTACGTAGGTTCAGAAGACGACGCATGTGGTCGTTAACAATCAGCGTCTTCTGACCGAATCTTTCTTTGAGAAGTTCTATAGCTGTGCTATAGCTCTCGTTAGTTGTCGACAGACCGCTGATGACACTTTCCGCTTTACCCATCAGGTAGCTCCGAAGATATTTCAGTTTGTCTACGTTTGAGAGATATCGGTTCTGGTGAACGGTAGACTCAAATTGATCCCAAAATTCTGGCCATTTATTGGGGTCACCGTGAAACTTCGGCACATCGAGCTTAGGTAGCTTAACGTGTACGCGCGCTTGATGAAAGTCATCGTGAGATGCGTGCGTAGTCGCTGTTTGCAGAGCGGATAAAATGCGTTCAGCGCGAGATTTCGCGAGGACGATAGATTCCTGGTACTGTCCGACACTTTGAAGCTCATCCTCAAGGTTATCATCGGTAACATGCTCTTCTACTTGGTTATCAAGGTCCGTAAGCATAGCTTCCTTTATCTTCAATAGGTTAAGATGGTCGGTCAGCTCACCAGAGGGTGTTGGTTCCGTCTGCATAAGAGTTGTCATGTCGTTGATGATCCTGGTGACCGCCGCTCGAACGGTAGCACGCTTCCGTCGTAGTCTTTCCATGTCGTCACGTCGGGAATCGTAGGCCTCGTGATGACGTGGATCGTTCTTCGATTCTGTCGCAGCGTCGTCGCGTTGATCGCGTCGGTCGGTCGTCCTCTTCAGGTAGCTCGCTTCATCGTCAGGGTTCTTCAACTGCAGATCTGATCCTGGTCACGGCACCATACTGTTGAAAAACCAGGAAGCGGAGCCGAAGTAGAGAACGTCTTGTTTATTCGACCGATATCTCTCAAACGTAGACAAACTGAAATATCTTCGGAGCTACCTGATGGGTAAAGCGGAAAGTGTCATCAGCGGTCTGTCGACAACTAACGAGAGCTATAGCACAGCTATAGAACTTCTCAAAGAAAGATTCGGTAAGAAGACGCTGATTGTTAACGACCACATGCGTCGTCTTCTGAACCTACGTAAAGTTCGTTCCTGCGAAGATCACTCGGTGGATGTCTGCCCAGCGGAACTAACATTAGACGAGAAAAAAGAGAAACTACGCAAATTAGGATGCTGCTTCCGCTGCGGTAGACAATACCACAAAGCTAAAGACTGCCGAAGCTGGAAGAGACTAAGCTGTGCGAAATGCAAGGGGCGACATATCACCACGATGTGCGACCCAAAATGGAAGCAGAAGAATACAGAAACACAGACAACTGTTTCCAGCTCGTCACCAGACTCGCTAAAGTACACTGTTCTTCTGCAGACCGCCCAAGTTTGGCCTTTGGGCACTGGAAGCAAATGCTTTGTAAGAATGTTGATTGATGGTGGCAGTCAACGCAGCTTCATCACGGAAGAATTGTCTAGGAAGCTGAAAGCCACTGTGTTAGCAGAAGAGCAGCTCACCATCTCGGGATTTGGAAACGTTTCAGCACCACGGAAATATTATCGGAGAGTACGAGTCACACTGCATAGCCAGTACGACTCAAACTCACTTGAAGTAGAGGCTATAGAAGTTCCCGAAATATGCAATGACTTGTCAGCATTGACAGAGACAAATGTACTTGAAAAGTTGAAAAGCAAGAACTTACCTTTGGCTGACGTCAACGCAATTCAGGTCTCGCCTGAGCCTGGAATAAGCGTGCTTATAGGTGCAGACTATTACTGGAAGCTCGTCAGCGGAAGAATTCATCGACTGGACGACTCCTTGACCGCCATCGAAACTATCATCGGATGGACACTTCATGGAGATACCAGAAGCCCACCTAAGTTCTACAAGCCGGAAACCGTAAGGAACTTCAACATATGCCTAACGGAAGCCAATGTTTCCCAGCAACTGAGGTCTTTCTGGGAAATAGAACATCTGGGACTGACTAACGAAGAGAGACTTTCGAAAGATGACGAATTCGTCCTGAAGAACTTCGTGGAATCAACTATTAGAATCAATGGTCGCTATCAAGTTGAATTGCCATGGCGCAGCAATTGTTCCCAGCTTAAAAACAACCGGGATGTCGCGTTAAAGAGGCTGGAGTCCTTGCAGAGAAGGCTACATCGAGAACCAGAGTTTCAGAAGGAATATGACACTGCTATTAGGAGCTACTACAGCAACGACTTCGCTGAGGTCACAACGGACAGTGCGAGTAAACATATCACGTACTATATGCCACACCGAGCAGTAGTGAGACGCGACAGAGCTACAACGAAAGTACGGGTGGTATTCGACGCCTCTTCTCGTGCTGCGGACTCACCTTCACTCAACGACGTCTTGTGGACAGGGCCGAATTTGAACCCCAACATCCTCGACTTACTGCTGAAGTTTCGCAGCTTCAAGATTGGAATTTCCGCCGACATCGAAAAAGCGTTTCTTCAAGTGTCGCTGGCTGAACACGACCGAGACGCGTTTCGTTACTTCTGGTTTGAAGAAGGGTCTTCCAATATTGAAGAACTGCGCATGACAAGGGTTCCCTTTGGCGCCTGCAGCAGTCCTTTTCTCCTTGCTGCAACTCTGCGACACCACTTCCAACTGGTAGAAGACAAATACCCTTCGACTGCCAAACTATTGAAAGATCATTTCTTCGTTGATGACTTGGTCATCGGGGCACAGAACAAAGAAGAAGCGCAGCAAGTCGTTAGCGATTGCTTCGGTATCTTGAAAGAGACAGGAATGCATCTAACAAAGTGGACGACAAATGATGGACACTTACGAAACTTTACAATAGTAGAGACGTAAAGGTACAGTTCGATGTAGAAAACGAAAAGAAGATTCTTGGTCTCGTTTGGGATACCGACAAAGACATCTTAAAGCCATCACTAACGAAGATGCTTGAATCATTGAGCGAGCAAAAGGTTACGAAAAGACAGATCTTAAGCTTCGCCTCACTCATGTACGATCCTTTTGGATTCTTAGCGCCTTTCGTGCTGGTAGTCAAGTTATTTATACAAAGGCTGTGGTTAGAGAAATACACCTGGGATGCGCCACTTCCTGAGTGCCTTCTTATTGAGTGGAGAGCGTGGACTAAAGGCCTCAGAACTGTTCATCAGCTGGAATTTAAGAGACATTTTGGTCAATTCCTCCTGGACAAGAATGTGCAGGTTACCATCCACGCCTTCAGTGACGCTTGCCCAGTTGCGTACGGCGCCGTGCTTTACCTTCAGATACGAGACATCAAGGGAGACAAAACAGTTCAGCTTCTGCTAGCCAAGTCGAGAGTCGCACCTCTACAAAAGATAACTTTGCCACGATTAGAACTGATGGGAGCCCTCGTTGCAGCTCGACTAACTGCAACAGTGAAACGTGCCCTAAACCTAGAGGGCGTTGAAACAGTTATGTGGACAGATTCTATGATCGTGATTCATTGGCTACGCCGTTCAACGAAACGCTGGGAACAGTTCGTAGCAAATCGAGTTGCACAGATACTCTCCCTAACCGATTTGAACATGTGGAGACATTGTACGGGTGATCAAAATCCAGCCGATTTACTGTCTAGAGGAACCACTGCGGAGCAACTCTTGCAAAGTTCGATTTGGTGGAAAGGACCAAACTTTCTTTACACTGAGACGACTTTCGACGAGCCTTGCTACATCGAGGATATAGTCGAAATAGAAAAAACTACCTGTACAGCCGCAGCAATTCAGGATACAGTCGGCCTAGAAGAGGAAACTACGTGTTTGAAAGCAACAGCTCGACCAGTGCTTACGATTGTAAACATCGACGACTACAGCTCTTATAACCGACTGATGCGTATAACTGCATGGATACAACGATTTACTAAAAATTGCAGGTACGCAGACGCCAGAAAGAAGGGACCTTTAGACGTAACTGAAGTACAAGAGGCTGAAATTTATTGGATATGTCGAACGCAAGATAAAGTATTTGGACTGGATGTCAGCAGAATGGACATTACACTCCAGCGGTTCAGACCATATCACGACGAATTAGGGCTTCTTCGCATGGGCGGTCGCCTTCAGTTCAGCAACCTTCGGGAAAGTTCCAAGCACCCCATTCTGCTTCCTGCTTCAGACACATTCACAAAATTGTTGGTCAAGAAGGAACACCAACGACTTTTACACGCTGGCCTCAGTTTTCTTTCAACTGAACTAAGAGAAAACTTCTGGATACTGAGGGCCAGACAGGTTGTAAAGAAAGTCATTCACGAATGCACAGTCTGCCGGCGATATTCCTGCAAGCAATACTCGGAGCCCTTCGCGCCTCTGACAGCCGAACGTGTCCAGCCCTCTTCACTTTTCGAAGTCAGTGGTATCGATTTTGCCGGACCGCTTCTACACAAGGATAACGGAGGACCAACGAAGAAGTGCTACATACTCATCTTTACGTGTGCAGTCGTCAGAGCGGTTCATCTGGAGCTTGTCACCAATCTTACTTACGACAAATTCCTGCTGGCATTAAACGATTTGTGGCACGACGAGGAATTTGTAAGATTGTATATTCCGACAACGCCAAGACATTTAGAAAGGCCTCAAGGGAGATCCAGCGACTTTATGAATTAATGAAATCACAGGAAGTACAATCGTATTTCGGAAGTCACAGGATTGTTTGGAAATTTATCACAGAACAAGCTCCCTGGTGGGGAGGATTCTGGGAACGACTCATTAGATCTGTGAAGTCTACATTGAAGAAAACACTGGGAAATAATTTCTTCAACTATGAAGAACTTTCGACCACGCTCTATCAAGTTGAAGCGATGATAATTCACGACCGATAACATTTGTGTATGCAGAAGCCTCTGAACCAACGCCGCTTACGCCAAGTCATTTCCTCATAGGACAAAGATTGACTATGCTTCCTCCAGACTTGTCGAGCACAGCATCAAAAGAGACACCGTCGTCACGCGAATTACTTCAACGAAGATGGAAACACAGAGAACATGTGTTAAACAATCTCTGGAACCGGTGGCGACGAGAGTACCTCCAAGAACTTCGTTCAGCTCACATTAATGAAACTAGACACTCAGAATCAGTGAAGCTTGGAGACATAGTACTGATAAAAGAATTAAACTCGCCAAGACAATTGTGGAAGACGGGACAAGTGACAGAATTATTTCCGGGCAGCGACGGCAAAGTTCGCTCATGCAAAGTGTGCACTTCTAGTGGAAACACGTTGCGGAGACCGATACAGATTCTGTATCACCTAGAATCTGCTGGACAAGCTCCGTCTTGAAAGGAAGCAAGCACACGCAAATTGTTCGGCCGGGAGCTGTTGAATAATATGCTCCGAAAAAGAAGAGAAGACGACGAAGCCAGAAGCGAGCGTGGACTAGAGCGCGCGCTCACATTTTTTAGGCTTTTTTCGCAAGCGTCGAATAAACAAGACGTTCTCTACTTCGGCTCCGCTTCCTGGTTTTTCAACACACCATGTAGAGAATGTAGAGATGAACCTCGATCTTAAACAGCTCCGCTGTTAATAATATTCTGCCTTTGGGAACGTCCTCTCAAAGGCATTGCCCTAGGGATTTCCGTGCAGCCATTTGAAAATGACCTTTTGATTCTTCATGATTTTATGGCTGAACTCTCAAACGTTGTGATAGTTTACTTTGACTTTACCGATAAGTTGCATTAGTGTTTGATTTGACTTGTTTAACTATATCCGATTCTTAGCTAGTTACCCCTAGTGGGCTCAAGCCATATAGACAAATCAACAAGTCAACCAGCAGAGACCAGTGGGTAACCAACAAGCTTGTTTGTATGTCCAAACTGAATTAAAAGACTTCACTTGGCTCGACCATTAGATGTATTCCTGGACGATCATTCACATTACATCGTCTGTAAATAAATGTGTCTCATCTGTAGCAGTTTTACGGGGAGGTACAGAGTACCCGACCACGTCTACATTACGTCGAAGCGCCAACCCACAGACTAAAGCTCTCTCTGCTGTCTGTAGGCTCGATCGTCGTGCAGAACCCTCCTACCATTACATCACTTACTCCCCATATTGAGGAATATGTTGCCGATGCTGCGTGCTCTGCCGAGGAACCCCATCAACTCGCTCGACTACGCATACGAGTACATGCATCACAAGATCGCTCTGAGGAGCGGCATGACCACCGCCACGAGCATGTTTGCTTCGCAGAAGGTGGCTTGGAGTGACTTTGGACCTCTCAGTGTAGACGCGGCCCGTGTCAAAAGTTCTTGGCCCGAGTATATAATAGGTCCCTTCACTGTTCTTCGCCGCTTGAGCGAGTTTAATATACGTGTTGAACGAGAAGAAAGGGAACCGAGGGGCCCGATTTTTTATTAATCATATCATAAGAAGCTAACAAACATTAACCCCAAGGACAACATAGGGAAAATTGTACTTTACTAATTGAAATTAAAGAAATGATAAATTAATGGAAATGAAAATGGATGAAAAAACAGCTGCCCGCAGGTGGGGAACGAACCCACGTCTTCGCATTATGCGTGCGATGCTCTCACCATTGAGCTACCGCGGAGCCGTTTTCCCATCCACTTTCTGGGGTATTTATGCTTTACAACTAGAACTAGCCCTGGGAGTGTTAGCCAGCGCCACCACTCACAAGCCTAGGGGCGGATGTGGAACATCCTTTCTGCCGCATGCGTCACGAGCACGTGATCTTTTTGGGTGATGGCAACTGGTCAATAAACCCACATATGCTACCTGAAGGCATCAATGTTGCCGGATTCGAGACCATCGTTATGTATTGAACGAGAAGAAAGGGAACCGAGGAGCCCGATTTTTTATTAATCATATCATAAGAAGCCAACAAACATTAACACCAAGAACAACATAGGGAAAATTGTACTTTACTAATTGAAATTAAAGAAATGATAAATTAATGGAAATGAAAATGGATGAAAAAACAGCTGTCCGCAGGTGGGGAACGAACCCACGTCTTCGCATTACGCGTGCGATGCTCTCACCATTGAGCTACCGCGGAGCCGTTTTCCCATCCACTTTCTGGGGTATTTATGCTTTACAACTAGAACTAGCCCTGGAAGTGTTAGCCAGCGCCACCACTCACAAGCCTAGGGGCGGATGTGGAACATCCTTTCTGCCGCAGGCGTCACGAGCACGTGATATTTTTGGGTGATGGCAAGTGGTCAATAAACCCACATATGCTACCTGAAGGCATCAATGTTGCCGGATTCGAGACCCTCGTTATGTATTGAACGAGAAGAAAGGGAACCGAGGGGTCCGATTTTTTATTAATCATATCATAAGAAGCCAACAAACATTAACACCAAGGGCAACATAGGGGAAATTGTACTTTACTAATTGAAATTAAAGAAATTATAAATTAATGGAAATGAAAATGGATGAAAAAACAGCTGTCCGCAGGTGGGGAACGAACCCACGTCTTCGCATTACGCGTGCGAAGCTCTCACCATTGAGCTACCGTGGAGCCGTTTTCCCATCCACTTTCTGGGGTATTTATGCTTTACAACTAGAACTAGCCCTGGGAGTGTTAGCCAGTGCCACCACTCACAAGCCTAGGGGCGGATGTGGAACATCCTTTCTGCCGCATGCGTCACGAGCACGTGATCTTTTTGGGTGATGGCAACTGGTCAATAAACCCACATATGCTACCTGAAGGCATCAATGTTGCCGGATTCGAGACCATCGTTATGTATTGAACGAGAAGAAAGGGAACCGAGGGTGCCAATTTTTTATTAATCATATCATAAAAAGCCAACAAACATTAACACCAAGGACAACATAGGGGAAATTGTACTTTACTAATTGAAATTAAGGAAATGATAAATTAATGGAAATGAAAATGGATGAAAAACAGCTGTCCGCAGGTGGGGAACGAACCCACGTCTTCGCATTACGCGTGCGATGCTCTCACCATTGAGCTACCGCGGTCATACGTGGTCACACGTGTTGACCAATACTCAGACTGTGCATGTTACACGCCTAAACCATTTCACATTGTAAAAATTTTATACCGTTTCAAGAGAAGAAAGGTGTAAATCGGTCTATAGCATCCAAAAAAGAGTGTAAGGATGTGAATTATGGATCGATTGACACTCTTATTCATTTTTTTTTCAGGGTGTAAATTATTTGACAGTACACACCCGTCACTTAGCCTGAGCTAGCCCGGTGGGCTTCGTTTGCGAAACAGAGAATACGAAACTATGGTTGCAGCGGGACGAAACAGGAAAAAAAATGAAGGATTTGTGGAGGGGGGGGGGGGGGGGGGGGGGGCGCAGAAACAAGGGTGACTGTCTTTCTCATTCTCATTACGCTATCCTTAATCGCACGGGTTTCATCCGTAACAAATTGAATTTTCTCCCGGTAACAAAGTACTGGGCTTTAAATAGTTCAAATCGTTACCATGGACGCCTGTGCGCTCCATTGCACCTTTGCAATCAGACACGCTGTGTGTTTCAGCAAATGCCACCATTTCGACGAAACATCTTTTTTTTTTCTTTTTTTTTTTTCTTGTTATCGCTATCCTAATCGAGCTCGTTCCTCGGGGCCCGCCGAGACTTAAGCGCGTTGCCCATCCATATACTAAACCCAACCTAACGAGCCCCGAACGCGGTGACTCTCGGCCATGCACGACTCTCAACGCGATGAGCCAATACCCGAGGCGCGTCTCCGCTCATCGACGTACCAAAGCGCACGCGAACGCTCCTCGCAGTATAGTAGTACAGTCTGCGCGCGTGCATACAAGTCTGAAGGAGGGGCAACGGCTGCGTGAAGCGAAACCTGGGCGCAGGCGTGTAAGTCCTCGTCTCCCTGCCACGAGCGTTGCCTCACCCTTGACGCAACCGAGCGCGAGCGCCGGGGTCACGTTCCTTTGGGATCCCCGTGACCCCGTTCGAACCGCCCCCCCCCCCCCCCCCCCTCCTTCCCCCCACTTCCATTTACTCGCTGCATGGATCCATTGGGGGTTGCAACTGGGGAGGGCTTTAGGCGCGCTTAATTGCACGGCTCGACTCTGGGAGCGACGAAGGAAAAGTCTTCGTTTCGCCAGTCGTTAGGACACCGCCAAACTGTCGGTTCTCGGGCAGGAAGAAAGCGTCGCGAGTCGCGCCCATTATTTCCCTTTCTTATATAGCGCTTTTCTTTTTGTGTCCTTCCTGTCTTTCTTTCCGATTTCGTTTCCTGGGCGTGTTCTTCCGTGCGTCCCCCTTCCTCGCGCGCATCCTCACGTCTTCTCGATAATCTCTCGAAGTCATTCTCGAGCGACGCGGGCTTGATGACGAGCGCGGTGCATTGCAAAAATCAAAGGGTGGAGAGGCGAAAAGGGGGAAAGGAGGCGCGCCTCTTTGATTCGATGTCTGACGCTGTGTTTCGCGGCGCATTCCCATAGAAACGACAAAAAAAGGCAGGATGCAGGCAAACCACGATTTAGTAACGGCGGATGCAATTATTGAAGAGAGAACTTGCCTTCACCTAACGGTATATAGAGGGCCTGAAAGTTGGGAGAAAAAAAAAGAGGCAGTGAGTTCGTGAAAGTGCGCGCGTCATTTTTAGCGCCAGTAATGACTTCTTCCCAAATGCGACTGCGAGAGGAGAAATCCCGGCGAATAGATTTGGGACGCCACCACGGAGAACTCTAAATTGAGCTACTCGCGCATCTATATGTATGTATTACGCGATCGATCAAGCGAGGAGCCACCGGCATAGTTCTTTTACCTCTTCCTAACCTCTAAATTAAGCTTGCTTTGCCTACGACCCAGGGTTTGGGGACGCTGCTGCTGGGTCGGTCGGTATCTCGGGCGGATATATGGCGGATATATGCATAAAGGCTACATATCCACCTAATACAAGTACCTACAAACGGGCTTACATAACCCATGTATGCTGACCGACATAGTAGCGCCAGTAATCACAGCTCTGTTGGGCGTAATAATAATAAAAAAGAGATTCCTAAATAAAATCCTGATCATATAATGTCGGTAGCCCTAAAATACACCAACTTTTTGATAGATCTAGTCCGCAATATTTACCGATCTTTCTTATTTAGCGGATGTGCCACGGGGATTACTACGTGCTCCAATTTTGACCAATCTCCAGAATAGATTTGTGCTACGGTAACACAAGGTCCACATAATCATTAAATGTAAGTGGATATGTGTCATATTTCCTCGTATATAGATACACCTGTCATCGCCATTCTTCCCTTGTCCAGCATCGTAGATTACGAAGCCCGAGGGCAAGGGATCGAATCCTGGCCGTGGGGGTCGCCTTTCGATGGGGGTGAAAAGCAAGAACGCCCGTATACCGTGTATTGGGTACACGTTAAAGAACCTCAAAGGGTCTAAATTGATCGGGAATCCCTCACTACGGCGTGCCTCATAATCGAATCGTGGTTTTGGCACCTAAGGTGCCAGAATTTAATTATTGTTTTACGAATCATACATATCGCCTGCGTCCTCGTGACATCACAAGGTACACATCTCACAGTGTGCGGGCGCCTGATTTATAGCTTGCATTTAGGTATACCATCCTAACAGTGTAGCGCGTAAACATGAAAATTGCATGATATTACACGTTTCGTAGGATGAAAGAAGACACAATTGTTTGCATCGCTGTTAGTTCTACAGTTGAACCCGGATATATCGAACTCGAAGGGGATCGCGAAATATTCCGATATGTCAATCATTCGAAATATAAAATAAAAACGTTATATAAAAATTTCTGTGGGATTTTACAGCTGTTCGTTATACACGATGATTCGTTATATTCTGGTTCGACTGTGTGTCATTAAGGTTATCCCTTTGAGAAAGCTTGTGTTCACGTAGATTCCAACAAGTGTGTTGCATCTTCATAAATCTTTCTTCTTATTTTTGCTTCCTTGATGGGATAACTAATAAATTTGGCAGCCACAAGTCCAGTTGAGCGCTACGGAATGCGAAACATTATTGTCTGTTAGTAAATCATCATCATCATGTTTCATTTTCATCACTAGATACACAAGGTGAAAAGGGAGAACCGGAAAAAAAAAATGCCGAAAGTCCCTAGACTTGTCAAAGCTCTGGTCTCCCAGACAGACACTGGAGAAGCTGGTGTATCAATACAATAATGCATAAAGGGTTGACAGAAGAGTACTTTAACACAGGTATATGTACATACATGTATGTTAATATATAGAGGCTGGTTGTAATATAGTTGTGGAAAATAACACGCAGTCTACAATTATAATGTCGTATGTTGCATAGTAATATTCTGCCACAAATTTAATTGAACATAACATAAGAATGCAAAAGATATATATATAATATATATATTCAACGTACGTACATTCAACGTACACTCAACGTACATGTACTCAACGTACTCAACGTACTCAATGTACTCAACGTACATTCAACGTTGAGGTTGGCTGTTTAACGTTGCCTGACATTTGTTACAATCAGGCAACGTTTACGCTACGTTCTGTGTTACTTGGGTATATATATATATATAATATATATATATATATATATATATATATATATATATATATATATATATATATATCAAATTTCACAAAAAAGGTACATTAAACACCAGTTACAATCATGGAACTTCTTCCGATATTTTATATTAATTATTTTACATACTTTCAAGTATATATATATATATATATATATATATATATATATATACATACATGATGTCCCAGCTATCACGCCGCCCGATTTAAAGAAAAGAGGAACGGCGTTACGCGAAGCAAACCTAGTGCGTACTGTTTCCGGTAAAGTGGAGTAGCCGCCAGTATTTTTTTCGTTACTGGGGTTTCATTAATTACTTGTAATTAATTATCTAACTCGAGAAGTACTGTCCTAATTATCAAAGTGTCAATGAGAAAGTTGCAGAGCAACATTAAAAACTCCCGATACAGCTTTCTGTTGCTCAATGCGTGCTACATAAATGTGTTTTTCCGAGTGTGAAAGAAGCCCGCGAATACACGAAGAATTGCCGCACGACTGGCTGCTCGAGGCACTTTGCGTGTATTCGCGGGCTTCTTTCACGCTCGGAAAAACACACGTTTTTCCGAGCGTGAGAGATGTGCAGTTTCGTCCCGCTGCAACGGCAGGACGAGCCAGTCTACATTCGACAAGTATGACAGTCATTAAAATAAAAAAAAAAAAAGGCGGCAGAGGTCACGTACTCTCAGTGTGAGCTATAACATGCGAGCGCTTTGCCGCATGCTGAGCATCGAACCGTAACTTAACCGAAAACTGAAATCCGGGGAAAAAAAAAGAACGTTATTTTTGTTCGAGCCGGATCTGAACCGGAATTTTAGAATTTTTTCCACTCCGGAACGAAACCGAAAAAAAAAAAGAAACGGTTTTCGATTCAGGCTAGCAACATTTTATGGAGCTTTTCATCCATGCAGTGCCTGCACTTGTGGCCCAACTATGCTACCTCATTTGTAAATACACACCCTGTTTCCGTGATCTTTGAAGTGACGGCATGGCTAGTACGGTTTTCAGCATATTGCTTCAAGGTGTTAACGCGACTATATTTGCATCGCATCCGACGCACGGATTCGCAAGACTGTGATGCGTGCAAAGAACCTGAGACAGTGGAGCACATGACGCATAGTGAACGGAACGGAACGAAATGATAGCACAAATTATACACAGTGCAGTGCTGGTGCCACTTTGCAACACACTCTGTAGTCAGCTTTTCGCGTTTACACATGGAGATCTAATCGAACTTTCCCTTTTTTTGTGTGTGTGAGTGTAGGTGGGTGCCTCGTCACCCTCGTGTATCGCTGAACCCCCTATCTCGCGTCCAATAAACAACACGGCCCTCTACAAAACACAAAAACAGTTCTAAGAAAATAGCACTAAAGCGGATGACTGAGCCAGAAACGAATAGATAGAAGGATAGGGTGAAGAGAGAGAGAGGGGATGAAGCGAGCAACGGAGTGACTGCCGCCTGCGAGTCCCGCAGACAACGAAGAGGTAACTTCGAAAGCGCCACACATTTCGACGAACGGAAGGCGTACTCGCGAGGCAAGATAAAACAGTGGCACACACGAGAGCGAGAGACTGATTACTTTGCCTCTCCTCCTACTCCGGCGATATCGTGGCGCCTTTTCCTTTGAAACGTGTTCCGGACGTGTTCCGAATAGACGGCCGCTGTTTTCGAGCTAACAGCCTGCCCGAGAGAAAGAAAAGAACAGAAGGCGAAGAAGAAGAAGACGAGAGAAGAGGCCTGCGGGGCGCCGGGAATAGGGATAAGGCAATGATATCGCGTGTTTGGACTCCGCGTGAGAACCCTACGGTGCCCGAGCGCAAAGGTTCGCAGGAGCTCGGCTCCTTGATCTTTTCCGCCGCCCGAAAACACGTCAGCGCTATATAGACACTCTCGCGCGCCACCGTGCACTCTCGCACTAGACGACGATTGCCGACGATGACGATGCTGCGTATACGAGAATGCTCGGGTCTACGTGTATACGTACGCCGATACAAGAGCGCGGGAAAGGAAAAAAAAAAGAGAAGAGAGCGAGCTGCTTTGAAATACAAGAAGCGCACCCGTAGGAAACGGTCGTACACGCACACGCCTATTGTCTTTTGAATTGTTGTTCTTGGATATCTTGCACTTCACGGCAGCACACGTCTTCTTCTTGCCTCTACTTTAGACACGCCTTCCCTTTCGGGGCCCTGTCTCATGCCCCCTCCCTTTCTCTCATACTCGGAGAGAGAGAGAGAGACATCTCGTCTTGCGATTGTCGATGGATCGAACTCATCTCCTGCTCAGTATTCCGGACCCGTTAGCAGACTGACTCGGGTGCCCAGCTCTGTCCGCTCGGCAAGCAGGCTTCCGTGCATGGCTCGCTTCATCCGGGGGGCGGCTGCTCGCCTCCGCATCACGGCTTGCTGCGAAGCTCTCCTTTTTTTGGGATGGCGGTGGCCGATCGCTCGTTTGATTCGGGGTCCTCACCGAAGAAGACTCGAGCCACGTACGACCGTATTGGACGGTGCGGGTGCGAAGGCGTCTCCCTTCCCTCCCGCTTTGTGAGCACTTTGCCTTCCTCAATGGCTATCGCTTAGTTGTTGCATCCGGCCGTGACTTTAGTTCCTAAGAGGCGAAGAAAAAAAAAAGGGTTGAGAAATGTCTCGGAGGCGGACGAAGTGCGCGGCTCGAAACACGATCTGTTTCTAGCTCTGAATTGTGCTTCGCTTTCTCGGTCTTCGCTGGGATATCTTTTCCTCGTCGCACTCTGCTACGTTATTTCATTTGGTGTATTGTTTGCTTTGTGTTTTTTCAGCACATTCGTTGCACTCTGACATTTGCGACTGTCCGCTAGTGCCTGAGCACCATGGGCGTGAACTAACAAGGAAAAAAACAATGGAGAAAAAAGTTATTACACCAGAAGTGCTCGATGATAGCCGATTGACGTGTTGGGCATGTTAGAGAACTCGGCTGGCAGATGGAAAATCGCTCCTGTGAACGCAAACCTTCCAGAATTTGACCCCTAGATCAGTGCCCGTATTCACAACATGCCAGAAATGTTTGTAACAATAAATTTATACTAATCCTGATGCTATATGGAGAAGAAATTGAAACGTGCTAATGGATGCTTGGAGGAGAGGAAAACGAGGTTCGACTGCCCTGCGAGCTCCTCCGTGAATGGCCATTGTTAAACTATCATCTTCCATCTGATAAGTGAACATGACCCACCGACGCAATATTATTAGAAATGGTGGCCAGGCATGGGCAAAAAGCACGAAACCGCTTTTGTAATTCGGCCCCGGATCTTTACGTGAGCAAGTGCCCGTCTAATAAGAACAAGCGGTGCCCTAAAAGCACTCACAGACTGTCTCAACTGACGCCGGACGTAACGTTTCTCCCTCCACTGGCCGCATAACGTTTCCCTTGTCATTCGTAATCGATTGCGACAACAAAGTGAGCGTGCGTTTTATCTGCACCAGGAAGATTCTCCGGATCGGTCGAGTAACAACGACGCACAAACACAAATCCAAACCATGCCAAATCTCAACTCTACAGACGGGAAGACTCCCTTTCGAATGCAAGCGCTCTTCAACAGACACAGGTGCTTCATAAATGGTCCGCACGCTCTTCGAGGAAGGCGGGTGTACCGAAGGATGGGAGGGGAGGGGGGGGTAGGGGAGTGCACGGCTTATTGAGGGACCCGCCCTTTCCGGTCAGGACGCTATTTGCACTTCGGCCGCCCCTTATCGAGGTGGCCGAAGCCACTGGGCCCTGCTTGTGTGTATGTGTGCGCGTGGCGGTGAAAAAAAAAAAAATCTTGATGCGGAGTCCATGCGGCAAAGACGCGCATCGCATCGGAACCCAGGTGCGATCGCGCTGCCACCTGTGCTTTTGTGGCCTCGGGGCGTGTTGTCTTCCGGCACGTAGCACTCGTCGGCGAACGAGGAGGTTGCCGCCACGCGCCGTCGAGTGCGGAGGAGGCAGCGTGGGTCCACACACACACCCGGTTCAAGGCGAGTCATGGCCGCGCCCGCACGGATGAGTCGGGGCTCAGAGCCTGGCGGCAGGCTACGCCGCGTGATACTCGATTAAATACGGAGCCATCTTTTTGCCCGGCGGCGGGTTGCAGCCGCGCATCCGGTAACTTGGCTCTCTTTTTCTGGAAGCGGCCCAAACGCTGGAAACGGGCCGCAAAGCGCCCGGATATGAGCCGTTTCCTTCTTAGCTTCGTTCCGGGAGTTATGCACCTGGAGCCGAATTAACAAAGAGCTCTTCGTTCGTAGGCGCTCTCGACTATTGGTGCTTGACTTCGCTACTGACATCTCCGGCATCAGTATTGGATGCGAACTTACTCTTAGAACAAGTGATGAGTCGTTCTATCTTAGCTTTTCTTCCGGAGCCTACGCATCGGTGGCTGAACTGGCGAAGCTTTTAATTCGCAATAGCTGTTCGTCATAGGCCAGCCGCCTGGCTGTGTGTCATCGCGGTCGGGGCTGGGATGTGCTTATACGAAACGCTCTAGTGTAAGAACTTTTGCCATGAATGTGAGCCCTGGGCTTCACCTTTACAAAAGGTTATCACGTCAGAGAGAGAGAGAGAAATAACTTTATTTGTCCAAAATGTGGTTAGAGGAGGGGGTATGACTAGAAGCCTCCCCCTCACGTCAGAACTGTTAGCAAGAGAAAATGCCAGCCAGTCGTGATGTCTGACTTATCATTAGCTAAAGTCACCGGCCAAAGGCAAACTGTACTTGGAAAATGATAAACAGTAAAAGCTAACAGCGACAAAAAGCACTATGAATTCGGTCTTGCGTCTGGATTTTAGCTTTCGTCCATAGCTGTGCGACAAACGTCCACTGCATTGGAAGGTGCATTGTACTGCAGCGCCCTCCTCCGTCAGGCCAAGAGGCTTCCGGCTCAACCGAATTAGGGCGCGACGAAAGTAAAAGTGAAGGGTTGGTGACATTTCAGCACGAGTCCGACACGACAGCAGATCAGTTTTGGTAAACCAAACAAGTAACACGTCTTGTTCTGATGTGCTGCTCCTACATTAATATTCATCATAATTATCGAGCAATCATCCCGTTATTTTACGGCGACTGCAGAATTAAGGCTCCTTCAAGCGGTCTCCAATTATTCATTACTTTCTTCTTTCGCAGAATCCATCCCATGCCTGCTAATTTCCTAACCTAATCACACCATGCCTAATTCTTGACCATCCTCGACTTCGTTCCCATTCCATTCTCAAGTACACTTATTTCTCTCAATATCAACTGCGACATCGCTGCGCCCGTTAGCTCTCTAAACTAAAGAGCCGTCTTCATTAACGTCCTGTCTATCGATAATATGGTTCAGTCAACCCGCAAGAGCCGTGGAAGACTTTCTGGCGCGAACGGAAGGGGTAACGACCAAGCCGATGACAGGTTCATCTACTGAAGTGCCGAGCATCGAATCCCGTCCTTTCTGATATTAACTTTCGCGAAAGTCGAAGCACGAACGAGCAGCGTTACTCTTACTCCTCCAGTATACACGTCTGCCCCGCAATGTACTCCGCCTAGCCAAGCCTTGACACGCAGTTTCCCTATACATTCATCTGTCTTCAGATCAGGTTCTGGGCGGACCTTCCTCGGAGTCATTGAGAGAGAGGAAGAAAAAAAAAGGCATGCCCGACACGTAAGAGACGCAGGATTTAGGTAAGAGCAAAAAAGAAGCAACCACGGAAGGTCGCAAGGCTAACGCGCGGGACACAAAAGGCGGTCGCTCTCTCTCGACATCGGAGCATCGCAGGCGCGCACCGGCCGTAATCTGCGCGACGTCACACTTGAAGAGACTTCCCAGCTGAGAAAAGAGCAGTGAACAATGCTCTTGGGTCAGGGGAAAAAAAAATGAGAAGGGTGCCGCCGAGCACGCGAAGACGAAACCGGGAGGGGAAGATGAGAGTGGGATGATGACGGAGAGGAGGCTGAAAGTGAAGACCCCGTCGCACGCACCCGCAAGAGAGCTCCGACACAGGCGCGCCTACAAAGAAGACAGTCCGACGACAACGAAGGCGACCCGAGCGCTAGCTACGCGGCGAAAAGACGCTCACCCTTTCCTAGCAGGCTGTGCGCGTCAGGCGAAAGAATAAAGGGAAAGAAGAAAACGGCGGGGCTTGCGCCTCGCCAGAATAATGCGCACCCTGAGAAAGCGGCCTCGTCGCCAGGGCGGAGGGCAAAGAAACAACGAGCCTCGGTGCGCGCGTCTTCTCGTGTGACGAAGAAGAAAGTGGCCGCCGCCGGTACGCGCGCCGCTTGAGGGGCATTAAACAGATTCACGGGCTATGAAATTGCCGCGGCAGCACGGCGCGCCGGCGTAGGAGCATCGGAGGAGGTGGGAGGAAGGGGCGGCGAGCAAGCCACAACTAGTACGCGCGCGCGCGCGCACACACACACACACACACACACACGCACCTCTGTGTTTGTCAGTGCAAACACGTTTCTTCTTTTGTCCGTTTCTCGTTTCACTTTCACCTCTTCGTTCTTTCTCCCTCGCTGTCCTCTGTCTGTGCACTGGCCGTCCGTTAGAGGCACCGTGCGCCACTCAACGGAGGAAGAGACGCGCGAAAACAGGCCCGGCGCGTTCGCGGTTTGCCCAGAGTTCAAATCCTTCTTTATTTCTTGTTCATTCCGCGCGGGACGTTTTGCGGCGCAGCGGCGGCCCGAATTCGGGGGTCCACGTATGAAGATGGCGTGTCTGATCTAATTTTCCGCATGAGCTCGCTTTCTCCCCTCGGACGCGCCGGCGGGCGACCCCCTTGCGAATTTGGTGATCCACGGCACGCAACGGGCTGTTCTACCGGGACGACGGCGACGGCAGGGCGTTGTTTTGTTTGCCCCGCGCTTCTGTGAAGCGCCGTTTTCTTCCTCGTGCTGTACTGGAGAAAGGGGACGAGAGAGCGCGCGTGAGACCGAGCGCGGTGAAATCGCCCCGCGAATCGCCCCCCCCCCCCCCCCTCCCGCTCTCTCTCGACCATCTACTGAAAACACTCGACCTCCTCGCCCTTTTTGCTTTCCGCGCCGAAACCACTTTGTTTTCCCGCCGTAGATGTGAACGCTTGCCCTCCCGTGTCGCCACGCTACTTTCAAAGCGTCGGAAGCTCGCAGGTTCACAACGCGGCGCGTTTCGCCTCCACGACCAGAGCGACGTGCGAGATGGCGGCGCCGCAGTCTGAGCAGCTAACGTCCCCTCTGCGGTGGCGCTTGTAGCATTTATTCGCTTTCGCCATCTATGCGCTTGTGCAGCGTGGATAAAAACGCTAGAAGAAATAAAAAAAAAAAAAAAGAAGAGTGTCCTCTCACTTCTCTCAGGCTCGGTTTCGGTTCGGTGTCGTCGACGACGGTTTTCGCGCTTTCTGAGCCGTCCGATAGCGCGTCGCCTCGGCGAAATTGAGTGTCGGTTTAGGCTGGCGCGTATCCCGGGCCCGTTAGAAGCGGCTCGCTCGAGTGTGCAACGCGAGGAAATGGCACCGCGCGCTCGCGGGAAGCGCGCTGAATACAACTGTTCGCATTTTGCGACCCCTTCTTCACTGCTTCGCTCGTGTCATCTTCGTTTCTTTTGCGCGTTAGCTTTGGAGCCGGGGTCTGCAAGTGTGCCCTCTTTGTGGCGTTTGCGCGGTTTTCGTTTTCCATCCGACGCGCGCGGCTGTTTTTGAAGACGCGAGGCTCTCAGTTTGCCGATCGCTGACGACGCGGGTTATGAATGCTTTTAGGAGCATCAGGAACGGCTTCACTCTTCTGGATCTCCCCTTATAACTCTCAGTCGCTTTTGAAAACAAGACACACACACGCAAAAATGAACAACAACCTTACGAGATGCCGTGTGAACTGAGTCTACACGCAAGGTATTCTTTGCAAACATCTTCAATCGAATGTAACACATGTATGTATATGTATGTATGGTATGTATGTTGTATGTATGTATGTATGTATGTATGTATGTATGTAGTATGTATGTATGTATGTATGTATGTATGTATGTATGTATGGGCTGCCTGTCAGTGCCCTCCGTACATTTAAAAGATTTTTACGTCAATATTAGGGTGATATTCCGCTGTTGATGTACCCTTGCGATGACTACCATGCCCTCTATGTGTTCCTGTAAAATGAAAGTAGCTCGATAGGACATGCACGGTGATGTGCTTTAACAAAGACAGCAGTTATCTGGTAACGCTTCGATTTCGGAAAAACCCCATCTCCACCTAACGCTTCCTTAAACCAATGCTTGTTTATTTTTACACCTTCACTCATCCTTTGTCTTTTTGTTAACGAGTTTTACTGCTCCTTCCCGTAAACAACTTTATACCGAATAAGTTCTCTAGCTCAGTGTAGTTACACAATCGCCTCATATGGGAATGAACGCCTAAAGAAGTCAAAGATAGCAGCTCTTAGACAGCACCGACTAATGCACTTAAAGTGTATTCTTTTTCGAAGTCGAATAATACGAATAGTCTTCTCAAATCTGCAGATCAACGGCTCGGTGCTTTGAAAACCTTTCCGAATTTTCATCTCGTGCGAAAATGCATATCTTGACACCGTACTGGTGAGTTCTAATGGGTACATGCGATTCACCCTGCACTTGGGGAACTAGTTCCCACCAGTTCAGTCCTGCAGTTCTTGTTCGTGCGAAGAAACACCACCTCTAAAATTTCTCGTTCATGTTGTAGCTTTCTTCACTGAGTATGTCAGCTTGTATGCAGGAAAGGAACACGCTCAGCATTCATTTCAAGTCAGCGAAAACCAGGGGGTTTTGTCCGAGACACATGCAACCTTTGCACCCATTCTCAGGCGCAGGTCCACTGCGGATGGTGGCGAACTGTTCCTGAAATTCCAAGATGAGTCCCGCGTTTCAGGCCATAGTTGTGCCCGTGCATTCAAGTTTCTCGATAATGTCAGCTAAAAACGTGAACTGAGCTCATAAGTATACTAAGTGACCTTCGAGTGTATCGTCGAGTAGAGCAGGTTGAGCCGTTCTCGCGGCGATACTCTCGTCGGCTGCAAAGCTGGTAAAAACAGCTTCATGGACTGGCAAATGTTTGCCTAATACAAACTGGCTGCCTTCAGCCAAGTTTCCAGCGGATGATAACATTAAAACAAG